>NW_021132940.1:0-841 GCF_004193835.3 Ostrinia furnacalis
TCTAGTAGTAAATTAATCAATTTTTAATCATTATTTAATTATTTTTTGGCAAATTTAAAAAACATAGACTTTTTCAGTGTTAATTGACTTAGCATCACATATAGGCTCCTTAATTACAGTCGATTAATAATAAATCAAAGTAATATTTTTTTCCTTGCTAATTAATAACCGTGTAATATAAAAACATAAACAGAATTTCTGAAAGACATAAAATAAAAATTTTGACAAGGGTTAAACTTACAAAAATTATAAACAGTGGCCTAGAACACTAAAGACAAATTATCTCTACAGGCATTGTCATCTTTCTTTGAGAGCTTTGATAGGCAAAATATACATATATATATATATATAGGAAAAAATAAATGACTAATAAAATTTTTAATAGGGTGTCAAAACATTAGTCCATGCTGTTGTGTTTCTACCAACATAAAATATACTCTTCCTTACTAATAAAAGTTGCATAGCGTCTGTATGGTCACACAACGCTTCGTCATGTTTTTCCGAAAGTTCAATTGCTGACGACTGAATGAAAGAAATTGGTGCGTTGGTGCAAAAAACTATTCATCTGATATTAAACGTTTAGTAAGAAAGGGGTAGGTCAGGTAAATGGCGAATCCACCAGCGGTCGCTCGATGACACTTAGACAAATAGTTTTATAAAACGTCAACTAGTTGGTTAGGTATTTGTATTGTAGATACTTATATACAAATGAACGTATAAAATGAGTTTATTTTTAAAAGTATAGGTACAGGGTAGAAACGATAAGCGATTTCACTTGATTTTTAATTATACAAGATATCGAGAAACTGTTGTTTACTGTTCCTGTAAGTGCTTCATGAGA